>NC_092175.1:45793616-45831116 GCF_045791955.1 Oncorhynchus clarkii lewisi | reverse complement strand
TTTCAGAATCTGCAAAGATTTTGTCTGTAAGTGCCCCAGAACTCATTCTACAGGCGAAACCAAGATGATGCATCACCCAGGAATTAGCAGAATTTCTGAAGCTCTGTTTTCCATTCTCTCCTTATATGGCTGTGATTGCGCAAGGAATGAGCCTACACTTTCTGTCGTTCGCCCAAGGTCTTAGCAGCATTGTGACGTATTTGTAGGCATATCATTGGAAGATTGGCCATAAGAGACTACATTTTCCAGAGGTCCGCCTGGTGTCCTTTGTCTAAATTTGTGCGTAATCTTCAGGTGCAGGCATTTTCTCCTGGGATTCAGGAGAGAAAGCATGTTTCCAAGAACGATGTATCAATGAAGAGATATGTGAAAAACACCTTGAGGATTGATTCTAAACAACGTTTGCCATGTTTTCAGTCGATATTATGGAGTTAATTTGGAAAAAAGTTTGCGTTTTGAGGACTGAATTTATGGATTTTTTTTGGTAGCCAAATGTGATGTATAAAACGGAGCTATTTCTAATACACAAGGAATCTTTTTGGAAAAACTGAGCATCTGCTATCTAACTGAGAGTATCCTCATTGAAAACATCAGAAGTTCTTCAAAGGTAAATGATTTTATTTGAAGGCTTTTATGTTTTTGTTAATGTTGCGTGCTGGATGCTAACGCTAATGCTAACGCTAAATGCTAACGCGAAATGCTAACTCTAGCTAGCTACTTTTACACAAATGATTGTTTTCCTATGGTTGAGAAGCATATTTTGAAAATCTGAGATGACAGTGTTGTTTACAAAAGGCTAAGCTTGAGAGATGGCATATTTATTTCATTTCATTTGCGATTTTCATAAATAGTTAACGTTGTGTTATGCTAATGAGCTTGCTGATAGATTTACACAATCCTGGATACAGGGGTTTTTTCATAGCTAAACGTGACGCAGAAAACGGAGCGATTTGTCCTAAACAAATAATCTTTCAGGAAAAACTGAACATTTGCTATCTAAGAGTCTCCTCATTGAAAACATCTGAAGTTCTTCAAAGGTAAATGATTTTTTTGAATGCTTTTCTGTTTTTTTGTGTAAATGTTGCCAGCTGAATGCTAATGCTAAATGCTACGTTAGCCATCAATACTGTTACACAAATGCTTGTTTTGCAATGGTTGAGAAGCATATTTTGAAAATCTGAGATGACAGTGTTGTTAACAAAAGGCTAAGCTTGAGAGCTAGCATATTTATTTCATTTCATTTGCGATTTTCATGAATAGTTAACGTTGCGTTATGGTAATGAGCTTGAGTCTGTATTCACGAACCCGGATCCGGGATGGGGAGATCAGAAAGGTTAATCAGACAGGCATTAAAGATATGCATGAGTACATGGAAGGACTGGGGCCTTGTGGTCGTTAAAGTCTCGTAGGTGACACCATCTGATGAACATGGAAGGACTGGGGCCTTGTGGTCTTTAAGGTCTCGTAGGTGACACCATCTGATGAACATGGAAGGACTGGGGCCTTGTGGTCTTTAAGGTCTCGTAGGTGACACCATCTGATGAACATGGAAGGACTGGGGCCTTGTGGTCTTTAAGGTCTCGTAGGTGACACCATCTGATGAACATGGAAGGACTGGGGCCTTGTGGTCTTTAAGGTCTCGTAGGTGACACCATCTGATGAACATGGAAGGACTGGGGCCTTGTGGTCTTTAAGGTCTCGTAGGTGACACCATCTGATGAACATGGAAGGACTGGGGCCATGTGGTCTTTAAGGTCTCGTAGGTGACACCATCTGATGAACATGGAAGGACTGGGGCCTTGTGGTTTTAAGGTCTCGTAGGTGACACCATCTGATGAACATGAAAGGACTGGGGCCTTGTGGTCTTTAAGGTCTCGTAGGTGACACCGTCTGATCCACTTGCCTTGTTGTTTGGCAGGGAAGTTAAAACATTATCCACCTCTTCAATGATGAAATGTCAGGCTTGTTCTGACGGCTCTCTGGAATTATTTACATTCATGTCGAGACAGTCGATGTTCATTTCAGGATGACATTTGTGTGGAGTTCGTCAGAGTACTAAGTGGATTGTAAGAGCATTTAAAAACATAAATAAAGACAATGGGTTTTTTTCAATTTGATTTGTAGCTGCAATGTTACAGTACCTGCTCTCCACCAACATGTACCCTGACCCCCAATACAGCCAACATGTACCCTGACCCCCAATACAGCCAACATGTACCCTGACCCCCAATACAGCCAACATGTACCCTGACCCCCAATACAGCCAACATGTACCCTGACCCCCAATACAACCAACATGTACCCTGACCCCCAATACAGCCAATATGTACCCTGACCCCCAATACAGCCAACATGTACCCTGACCCCCAATACAGCCAACATGTACCCTGACCCCCAATACAGCCAACATGTACCCTGACCCCCAATACAGCCAACATGTACCCTGACCCCCAATACAGCCAACATGTACCCTGACCCCCAATACAGCCAATATGTACCCTGACCCCAAATACAACCAACATGTACCCTGACCCCCAATACAGCCAACATGTACCCTGACCCCCAATACAGCCAACATGTACCCTGACCCCCAATACAGCCAACATGTACCCTGACCCCCAATACAGCCAACATGTACCCTGACCCCCAATACAGCCAACATGTACCCTGACCCCCAATACAGCCAACATGTACCCTGACCCCCAATACAGCCAACATGTGCCCTGACCCCCAATACAGCCAACATGTACCCTGACCCCCAATACAGCCAACATGTACCCTGACCCCCATACAGCCAACATGTACCCTGACCCCAATACAGCCAACATGTACCCTGACCCCCATACAGCCAACATGTACCCTGACCCCCATACAGCCAACATGTACCCTGACCCTCAATACAGCCAACATGTACCCTCACCCCCAATACAGCCAACATGTACCCTCACCCCCAATACAGCCAACATGTACCCTGACCCCCAATACAGCCAACATGTACCCTGACCCCCAATACAGCCAACATGTACCCTGACCCCCAATACAGCCAACATGTACCCTGACCCGCAATACAGCCAACATGTACCCTCACCCCAATACAGCCAACATGTACCCTGACCCCCAATACAGCCAACATGTACCCTGACCTCCAATACAGCCAACATGTACCCTGACCCCAATACAGCCAACATGTACCCTGACCCCCAATACAGCCAACATGTACCCTCACACCCAATACAGCCAACATGTACCCTCACCCCCAATACAGCCAACATGTTCCCTGGCCCCCAATACAGCCAACATGTACCCTGACACCCAATACAGCCAACATGTACCCTGACCCCCATACAGCCAACATGTACCCTGACCACCAATACAGCCAACATGTACCATGACCCAAATACAGCCAACATGTACCCTGACCCCCAATACAGCCAACATGTACCCTCACCCCCAATACAGCCAACATGTACCCTGACCCCCAATACAGCCAACATGTACCCTGACCCCCAATACAGCCAACATGTACCCTGACCCCCAATACAGCCAACATGTACCCTGACCCCCAATACAGCCAGCATGTACCCTGACCCCCAATACAGCCAGCATGTACCCTGACCCCCAATATAGCCAACATGTACCCTGACCCCCAATACAGCCAACATGTACCCTGACCCCCAATACAGCCAACATGTACCCTGACCCCCAATACAGCCAGCATGTACCCTGACCCCCAATACAGCCAGCATGTACCCTGACCCCCAATACAGCCAGCATGTACCCTGACCCCCAATACAGCCAGCATGTACCCTGACCCCCAATACAGCCAACATGTACCCTGACCCCCATACAGCCAACATGTACCCTGACCCCCAATACAGCCAACATGTACCCTCACCCCCACTACAGCCAACATGTACCCTGACCCCCAATACAGCCAGCATGTACCCTGACCCCCAATACAGCCAACATGTACCCTGACACCCAATACAGCCTACATGTACCCTGACCCCCAATACAGCCAACATGTACCCTGATATGTTATAATGTACAATAACACACAACACGTACAATAACCTTCTAACACTCTCCCTCCTCTTCCTCTCCAGCCTACCAGTGGGAGTCGTCTGATTGGCTGTCCCCGTCCCGGCTCCGCCTACCTGGCATCGATGGGGGGTCACACTGTGACATTACAGATGACCTTCCGTCGTTCAGCAGAGCAGGAAGCGTGTACTCATTACAGCTGGACTACGGGCTGGGGGGGTACAGGAGGGAAAGAGAGAGAGGAAACTCAGGGGAAAGAAGAAGCCTCAGGTCACTCTCAGCTGAGAGGAGGGGGTATGAGAGAGAGAGAGAAAGAGACATGGAGAGAGGGAGAGGGACGGAAAGAGCGAGAGGGAGAGGAATGGAGAGAAGAAGAGGGATGGAAAGAGAGAGAGGGAGAGGGATGGAAAGAGAGAGAGGGAGAGGGATGGAGAGGGCGAGAGGGAGAGGGATGGAGAGAGCGAGAGGGCGAGGGATGGAGGGAGAGAGAGGGATGGAGGGAGAGAGAGCGAGAGGGATAGAGAGAGCGAGAGGGATGGAGGGAGAGAGAGGGAGAGGGATAGAGAGAGAGAGAAGGATGGGGAGAGGGATGGAGGGAGAGAGAGGGATGGAAGGAGAGAGAGAGGGAGAGAGAGATATAAGATATGGAGGGAGAGTTCACAGAGTCTATGGTTCAGCTGATAGAAGAGATCAGAGAGAACCCTCAGGGGACAGAAGAGGAAACAGGAGTGAGTGTAGAGACGGAGGGGGCACAGGGGTGGCCAGACCACACACAGCAGACAGAAAGTACGAGAGGAGGTACGAGAGGCACACAGGGACAGGGTACGGGATAGACAGAGTATTCACGGTCGAAAAAAGAGTCCACTCCAGCGAGGGAGAGAAAGAGCACCAACCTATTGATCGAGAGGAGACCTCCTCACCAGTGTATGAAGAATACCGTGAACCCAACCCAGATACAATCCCTGCCCCAGACCCAGTTCCAGAACCTGACCAGAACCACTATGATACTCTTCCCCCAACACGGCCTGCTTACCAGGGTTACCCTTCTCCTCCTCCAGGGCTCAACCTCCACCCAGCCCAGCTGCTACCCCCGCTCAGGGCCTGGGACGGACAGAACGCCTGGGCGCCCCTGGAGGTGACCCAGGGGTCGGGAGTTGGCGGTCACGGTTCAAGGCTAGAGCGGTCTGAGTCAGGAGATGAGCTGGAGAGACTGTTGAATCTGGTGTCGCTCAGAGCTCGGAGGGCTACACGCACACAGAGACCCTCTGAAACACCCCCTCCTCCGGAACCATCCACTGGCTGGGACGGGCTGTACTCATCAGAGAATCCTCCAGAACCATCCACTGGTTGGGACGGGCTGTACTGATCAAAACATCTTCCAGAACCATCCACTGGCTGGCTCTTTTGCGAGGCAGGACCAGCACAAGACAAGCTCCTGCAATAGAGTCTCTAGATTGAACAACTTATTAAATAATATCAAATCTATTTAAATGCAGTCACTGTAAGATAATAGAAACGTTCCATACATTACCTCAATAGTGCAACACAACATGCAGTTCTGTTTTCACAACATGCAGTTCTGTTTTCACAACATGTAGTTCAGTTTTCCCAACATGCAGTTCTGTTTTCACAACATGTAGTTCTGTTTTCACAACATGTAGTTCAGTTTTCCCAACATGCAGTTCTGTTTTCACAACATGTAGTTCTGTTTTCACAACATGTAGTTCTGTTTTCACAACATGTAGTTCTGTTTTCACAACATGTAGTTCTGTTTTCACAACATGTAGTTCTGTTTTCACAACATGCAGTTCTGTTTTCACAACATGTAGTTCTGTTTTCACAACATGTAGTTCTGTTTTCCCAACATGCAGTTCTGTTGATGTAACTATTAATGCTTTGAGTCTGTAGCGGACCATTTTAACTCATGTACAGTATGATTACATTACATACACAGACACACAGACGGAGAGAGACAGACACACGGAGAGAGAGAGAGAGAGAGAGAGAGAGAGACAGACACACAGAAAGAGACAGACACACAGACGGAGAGAGAGAGACACACAGACAGACAGGGAGAGAGACAGACACACAGACGGAGAGAGACAGACACACAGACGGAGAGAGACAGACACACAGGCGGAGAGAGAGAGACAAACAGACGGAGAGAGACAGACACACAGACGGAGAGAGACAGACACACAGACGGAGAGAGACAGACAGACACACAGATGGAGAGAGACAGACACACGGAGAGAGAGAGAGAGACAGAGAGACAGACAGGTGGAGCGAGAGACAGACAGAGAGACGGAGAGCAAGAGAGACAGACACACAGGGACGGAGAGAGAGACAGACAGACACACAGAGACGGAGAGCGAGAGAGACACAGAGAGAGAGAGAGAGACAGACAGACAGCGAGAGACAGACAAACACACAGAGACGGAGAGAGAGAGTAAGAGAGAGACAGACAGAGACTGAGACGAAGAGAGACAGACAGACACACAGAGACGAAGAGATAAGCAGACACACAGAGACGAAGAGATAGACATACACACAGAGACGAAGAGAAAGACAGACAGACACACAGAGACAAAGAAATAGACAGACAGAGACTGAGATGAAGAGAGACAGACAGACACACAGAGACGAAGAGAGAGACAGACAGACAGAGATGAAGAGAGACAGACAGACAAAGAGAGAGAGAGACAGACAGACAGAGACTGAGACGAAGAGAGACAGAAAGACACACAGAGACGCAGAGACAGAGAGACCCGACAGACAGACAGACAGACAGACAGACAGACAGACAGACACACAGACACACAGAGACAGAGAGAGAGACAGACAGCTACAGAGACGAAGATATAGGCAGACACAGAGACGAAGAGATAAACAGACAAACAGAGATGAAGAGAGAGACAGACAGACAGAGAGAGAGACAGACAGACACACAGAGACGGAGAGAGAGACAGACACACAGAGACGGAGAGAGAGATAGGCAGACACACAGAGACGGAGAGATAGGCAGACACACAGAGACGGAGAGAGAGACAGACACACAGAGACGGAGAGCGAGAGAGACACACAGAGAGAGAGAGAGACAGACAGCGAGAGACAGACAAACACACAGAGACGGAGAGAGAGAGTGAGAGAGAGACAGACAGAGACTGAGACGAAGAGAGACAGACAGACACACAGAGACGAAGAGGTAAGCAGACACACAGAGACGAAGAGATAGACATACACACAGAGACGAAGAGAAAGACAGACAGACACACAGAGACGAAGAAATAGACAGACAGAGACTGAGATGAAGAGAGACAGACAGACACACAGAGACGAAGAGAGAGACAGACAGACAGAGACGAAGAGAGACAGACAGACAAAGAGAGAGACAGACAGACAGAGACTGAGACGAAGAGAGACAGAAAGACACACAGAGACGCAGAGACAGAGAGACCCGACAGACAGACAGACAGACAGACAGACAGACAGACAGACAGACACACAGAGACAGAGAGAGAGACAGACAGCTACAGAGACGAAGATATAGGCAGACACAGAGACGAAGAGATAAACAGACAAACAGAGATGAAGAGAGAGACAGACAGACAGAGAGAGAGACAGACAGACACACAGAGACGGAGAGAGAGACAGACACACAGAGACGGAGAGAGAGACAGACACACAGAGACGGAGAGAGAGACAGACACACAGAGACGGAGAGAGACAGACACACAGACGAGAGACAGACAGACACACAGAGACGGAGAGAGAGAGACAGACACACAGAGAGAGAGACAGACAGACACACAGAGACAGAGAGAGAGACAGACAGCTACAGAGACGAAGATATAGGCAGACACAGAGACGAAGAGATAAACAGACAAACAGAGATGAAGAGAGAGACAGACAGACAGAGAGAGAGACAGACAGACACACAGAGACGGAGAGAGAGACAGACACACAGAGACGGAGAGAGAGACAGACACACAGAGACGGAGAGCGAGACAGACACACAGACGGAGAGAGACAGACACACAGACGAGAGACAGACAAACACACAGAGACGGAGAGAGAGAGACAGACACACAGACGAGAGACAGACAGACACACAGAGACGGAGAGAGAGAGACAGACACACAGAGAGAGAGACAGACAGACAGACACAGGCTATTGAATAGCTGCAGTCACAGCCTGTATCTTCCCAGTCTCAACAATATGAAGTGTGGATTCTCTGTTCATTTGCAGTTGTATGTTATATATTTTACTACAGACATTCTACATGTACTGTATGTTTGTCTTCTGTCTGTCAATATGAGTTTGATTGTAAATATACAGTATATTCGCTATTTTTCTGCAACTGAATAATACTTAGGAATTGTTAGGTAACACTTTACAATACAGACAGATTCATTAACATGAGGCAATATAGTAGTTGACTTGAAAACAGCATTACTCAGTGTATTTATGTATAAACTTAACTTAGCTAATTAGTTATTGGTTAGCTATTAGTTAGCTCTTGCTGTTATTTGTGTTGATTAATGTCTCTTTGTTGTAACGACTTACCAACTATTTAATAGTCTGTTGAGTAACTATCGATGATTAAATAGATGTGACACATACATGTTGTTGTTGATGATGATGGTGAAGTCAGGCCTGTGTTGTGTGTTTTAATTGAACAGATAGTTCAGCTGGGGAGAGACAGGAAAGGCAGGGAGGTCGAGTCAAAGACAGGAACATTTGATTGTTTCGGGGGGAAAAAGAAAGTCTCTCACTTGGTTAACATTTCCACAACATTTTTGGCGACGAGGATGGGATGATAATCTTCATTTTGCTGATTGTTCCTGATTGTTCCCGGAGAAATCCAGGTTAACCATGCACGGGAGTTGCATTAGATGCAGCCGGGGAAGCCAGCTAGACGGAGCAGATCGGATCCCCGTCTGGCTGGGAGGGTCAGAGGAATGGATACGTCATTTAGAACAGATAGAATTCAGGTTGAGACTGATGTTTCTTGACAACAATCGATAAAGATATCACGGGGTCCTAACGGGGGGCTGCTGTGAATCTATATGGACCTGCAGGGTGCCATCATAGAGAATCATGTGGGGTTCTCTCACGACGACTAGTGAGATGGGTGAGACTAACTAAAAGGGATACCTATGACTAGTGACACAGGTGAGACTAACTAAAAGGAATACCTATGACCAGTGAAACGGATGAGACTAACTAAAAGGAATACCTATGACCAGTGAAACGGATGAGACTAACTAAAAGCCCAGGGTGTGAGGTTCTGGAAACGGGACTAGTGAAGTTTGGACTGATTAACCTTTCTAGCGCAGGGGTACCGCTAGCGGAACACCTCGACAACATTCCGCTGAAAAGGCAGCGCACGAAATTCAAAAATATTTTTTAGAAATGTGTAACTTTCACACATTAACAAGTCCAATACAGCAAATGAAAGATAAACATCTTGTTAATCTACCCATCGTGTCCGATTTCAAAAAGGCTTTACAGCGAAAGCACAACATATGATTATGTTAGATCACCGCCAAGTCGAAAAAAACACAAAGACATTTTTCCAGCCAAAGATAGAAGTCACAAAACAGAAATATAGATCAAATTAATCACTAACCTTTGATGATCTTCATCAGATGACACTCATAGGACACCATGTTAGACAATACATGTATGTTTTGTTCGATAATGTGCATATTTATATCCAAAAATCTCAGTTTACATTGGCGCCTTACGTGCAGTAATATTTTCCAAAACATCTGGTGATTTAAGTAGAAATACTCATAATAAACATTGATAAAAGATACAAGTGTTTTTCACAGAATTAAAGATAGACTTCTCCTTAATGCAACCGCTGTGTCAGGTTTTAAAAAACTTTACGGAAAACGCATAATCTGAGAACAGCGCTCATTTTGGAATAGCCGCCATTTTGGAATCAACAAATTTAGAAACAAGACCATAAATTTCACTTACCTTTGATGATCTTTATCAGAAGGCACTCCCAGGAATCCCAGTTCGACAATAAATGACTGATTTGTTCCATAACGTTCCATCATTTATGTCTAAATAGCCACTTGTTGTTAGTGTGTTCAGCCCAGTAATCCATCTTCATGAGGCGCGAGCATTTCATCCAGACAAAAACTCGAAAAGTTCTGTTACAGTCCTGTAGAAACATGTCAAACGATGTATGGAATCAATCGTAAAATTAACATAAAACATCAATAATGTTCCAACCGGAGAATTCCTTTGTTTTCAGAAAGGCACTGGAACGAGAGGTAACTCTGTCGGGAGCACGCATCATGAGACCGAGGCACTATGCCAGACCACTGACTCAAACAGGTCTCATGAGCCCCTCCTTTACAGTAGAATCATCATTCAAGTTTCAAAATACGGTTGACATCTAGTGGAAGCCCAAGGAAGTGCAACCTCATCCATATCTCAATGTGTACTCGGTAGGCCAAGCTTTGAAAAACTACAAACCTCAGATGTCCCACTTCCTGGTTGGATTTTTCTCAGGTTTTTACCTGCCATATGACTTCTGTTATACTCACAGACATCATTCAAACAGTTTTAGAAACTTCAGAGTGTTTTCTATCCAATACTAATAATAATACACATATATTAGCATCTGGGACAGAGTAGGAGGCAGTTCAAAATGTTCTACCTTTAAAATGAAGGTAGATCCAAGTAAAGGCTTTAGTACCAAATATTAAGCTGATAAACCAGCACCAACTTTTTGAAGGTTCTAACAGATTTGTTAAACAATAAGTTTTATATTTTGACTAAATTGATGCAGTTAAAATGATAAGATAACCAGAAAGGGGCTCTGTGTAATGGCTCTCGTCGAAAGGAGTGGACCAAAGCGCAGCGTGGTAAGTGTTCATGATTCCTTTTATTCAAAAACCACTTAAACAAAACAACAACGCGAAAACGAAAGCGCACAGTTCTGTCAGGTACAGACACTAAACAGAAAACAAGATCCTAAAAAACCCAAACGGAAAATGGCAACTTATGATCCCCAATCAGAGACAATGATAGACAGCTGCCTCTGTTTGGGAACCACAACACTCACACCCTGACCTAACAAAACATAGAGAATAATAAGGATCTCTAAGGTCAGGGCGTGACACTCTGGGATTGTTTGTTTAAGTGTTTGTTTAAGTGTTTATTCCACTTAATGGAACACTGTATTATCTGATATGTCTTCAGTAGGATTCTTTCCAGGACTAATGGAAGTCCATTAATCCAAATGTTAAAAAGTATTTAACAAGCCAGTTAAGAACTAATTATTATTTACACTGACAGCCCACTGGGGAACAGTGGGTTAACTGCCTTGTTCAGGGGCAGAACGACAGATTTTTACCTTGTCAACCCGGGGATTCAGTCCAGCAACATTTCGGTTACTGGCCCAACGCTCTAACCACTAGGCTACCTACCGCCCCTCCACTCTAACCACTAGGCTACCTGCCGCCCCTCCACTCTAACCACTAGGCTACCTGCCGCCCCTACACTCTAACCACTAGGCTACCTACCGCCCCTCCACTCTAACCACTAGGCTACCTGCCGCCCCTCCACTCTAACCACTAGGCTACCTGCCACCCCTTCACTCTAACCACTAGGCTACCTGCCACCCCTCCACTCTAACCACTAGGCTACCTGCCGCCCCTCCACTCTAACCTCTAGGCTACCTGCCGCCCCTCCACTCTAACCACTAGGCTACCTGCCACCCCTCCACTCTAACCACTAAGCTACCTGCCGCCCCTCCACTCTAACCACTAGGCTACCTGCCTCCACTCTAACCACTAGGATACCTGCCACCCCTCCACTCTAACCACTAGGCTACCTGCCACCCCTCCACTCTAACCACTAAGCTACCTGCCACCCCTCCACTCTAACCACTAAGCTACCTGCCACCCCTCCACTCTAACCACTAAGCTACCTGCCACCCCTCCACTCTAACCACTAAGCTACCTGCCACCCCTCCACTCTAACCACTAAGCTACCTGCCGCCCCTCCACTCTAACCACTAGGCTACTGCCTCCCCATTATGATCTCCCAAATTAAATAAACCTTTTGTCTGTTTTCATCCTACGTTATGAATGTTTGTTTAGTCGTGTTAATACCGTATTTGATTTATTGTGTGGGGTCTATTTTATTTGGTTTTAGAGTTTTAGGTTTTCATGTGTTAGAGAGGATGTACCTTAAAGGTTGTAACTTTTGAATTTTCTGAAGATTTTATATTCAATTACACGTATAAAAAAATGATAAGGACTGAAACAATGTAAACCTGGTATATAAAATGTTTCAGTTTGAAATGTCTTTAAAATGTCATCTGAGATGAAGGGAAAGAGTTGAATGACCCTGACTTTTTGACATTCTGCTGAGGCCTGATCACCTTCACTAGAGAGCCTAGAAACATTGGGTGAGATTTAAAGGTAATATGTAATATCTCTAATTATAATTTGAGGGAGTTCCTGATGAGGAACTTAATCCTAGAATTATGAGATTAATATATTGTATGTTGATATAAATGTACATTCTGCCAATGTTGATGATGTGTGTTAAATTGAGGGTTTTGATTTTGAGTCACAAAACCAATGTGAATCACTGAGTAACGTCATTCTAAATTTTGGTTGGGTAATTAATTGGGTTTTGTCTGATTTGGGAATTTAATGATTTCCCTTACCTATTCATACCTACATCTCGGATGACCTCAATCCTGAGCATAAATACCCCATATGTGGAGCTCACACTGAGTGTACAAGGTACCCAAAGAGGGGTGTCTGTCATGCTGACCCCTATCTTTGGGCATAGTGCCAGTGTGATGACTGTCCTATTTGCTGTAATGAAGCTTGTGTGTGATTTATTTGTAATTTTTTATGTTTCATTTTCTGTTCCAGATTGACTGTGTTAAGATAAGAAAGGTCTAAAAACCTAGCAACCGAAATAAAGCTTGTTTACCATGGATGATATGTAAGGTGCCATAAATATGTACTGTTTTAAAATGTATGTTTACCAATAATTATGTGATGCTTGAACGCTTACATTTAGCTTCTTGAGAGGGGTGTCACATTCGTTTATAGAGACGGCGCAGCAGATGTTGAGTTCCTAATTTGTTAAAAGTGAAACTTAGCACAACAAAACAATAAAACAGTATCCCCCCCAAAGGTGCGGACTCCAGCCGCAAAACCTGAAACAACTGGGGAGGGTAGGGAGGGGTGATTAGTGTCGGTGGCGGCTCTGGTGCAAGTCGTAGCCCCCACTCAGCTCGCGGATCCGCTAGCATCTGTGGTGGCTCTGGTGCAGGACGAAGAACCCGCTCATCCCGCCAACATCGGGGGAGGCTCTGGTACGGGACGAAGAACCCTCTCATCCCGCAGATCCAGCCATGGACCCGGGCTGAACACTGTGCCTGGACTGGAGAAGAAAACTCCCGCCATGGAGCTGGACTGGACGCCGTGCTTAGACTGGGCATCGGCGCAGTGGAAGGCTCCCGCCATGGAGCTGGACTGGACGCCGTGCTTAGACTGGGCATCGGCGCAGTGGAAGGCTCCCGCCATGGAGCTGGACTGGACGCCGTGCTTAGACTGGGCATCGGCGCAGTGGAAGGCTCCCGCCATGGAGCTGGACTGGACGCCGTGCTTAGACTGGGCATCGGCGCAGTGGAAGGCTCCCGCCATGGAGCTGGACTGGACGCCGTGCTTAGACTGGGCATCGGCGCAGTGGAAGGCTCGCGCCATGGAGCTGGACTGGACGCCGTGCTTAGACTGGGCATCGGCGCAGTGGAAGGCTCCCGCCATGGAGCTGGACTGGACGCCGTGCTTAGACTGGGCATCGGCGCAGTGGAAGGCTCCCGCCATGGAGCTGGACTGGACGCCGTGCTTAGACTGGGCATCGGCGCAGTGGAAGGCTCCCGCCATGGAGCTGGACTGGACTGGACGTGCTTAGACTGGGCATCGGCGCAGTGGAAGGCTCCCGCCATGGAGCTGGACTGGACGCCGTGCTTAGACTGGGCATCGGCGCAGTGGAAGGCTCCCGCCATGGAGCTGGACTGGACGCCGTGCTTAGACTGGGCATCGGCGCAGTGGAAGGCTCCCGCCATGGAGCTGGACTGGACGCCGTGCTTAGACTGGGCATCGGCGCAGTGGAAGGCTCCCGCCATGGAGCTGGACTGGACGCCGTGCTTAGACTGGGCATCGGCGCAGTGGAAGGCTCCCGCCATGGAGCTGGACTGGACGCCGTGCTTAGACTGGGCATCGGCGCAGTGGAAGGCTCCCGCCATGGAGCTGGACTGGACGCCGTGCTTAGACTGGGCATCGGCGCAGTGGAAGGCTCCCGCCATGGAGCTGGACTGGACGCCGTGCTTAGACTGGGCATCGGCGCAGTGGAAGGCTCCCGCCATGGAGCTGGACTGGACGCCGTGCTTAGACTGGGCATCGGCGCAGTGGAAGGCTCGCGCCATGGAGCTGGACTGGACGCCGTGCTTAGACTGGGCATCGGCGCAGTGGAAGGCTCCCGCCATGGAGCTGGACTGGACGCCGTGCTTAGACTGGGCATCGGCGCAGTGGAAGGCTCCCGCCATGGAGCTGGACTGGACGCCGTGCTTAGACTGGGCATCGGCGCAGTGGAAGGCTCCCGCCATGGAGCTGGACTGGACGCCGTGCTTAGACTGGGCATCGGCGCAGTGGAAGGCTCCCGCCATGGAGCTGGACTGGACGCCGTGCTTAGACTGGGCATCGGCGCAGTGGAAGGCTCCCGCCATGGAGCTGGACTGGACGCCGTGCTTAGACTGGGCTTCGGCGCAGTGGAAGGCTCCCGCCATGGAGCTGGACTGGACGCCGTGCTTAGACTGGGCATCGGCGCAGTGGAAGGCTCCCGCCATGGAGCTGGACTGGGCGCCGTGCTTAGACTGGGCATCGGCGCAGTGGAAGGCTCCCGCCATGGAGCTGGACTGGGCGCCGTGCTTAGACTGGGCATCGGCGCAGTGGAAGGCTCCCGCCATGGAGCTGGACTGGACGCCGTGCTTAGACTGGGCATCGGCGCAGTGGAAGGCTCCCGCCATGGAGCTGGACTGGACGCCGTGCTTAGACTGGGCATCGGCGCAGTGGAAGGCTCCCGCCATGGAGCTGGACTGGACGCCGTGCTTAGACTGGGCATCGGCGCAGTGGAAGGCTCCCGCCATGGAGCTGGACTGGACGCCGTGCTTAGACTGGGCATCGGCGCAGTGGAAGGCTCCCGCCATGGAGCTGGACTGGACGCCGTGCTTAGACTGGGCATCGGCGCAGTGGAAGGCTCCCGCCATGGAGCTGGACTGGACGCCGTGCTTAGACTGGGCATCGGCGCAGTGGAAGGCTCCCGCCATGGAGCTGGACTGGACGCCGTGCTTAGACTGGGCATCGGCGCAGTGGAAGGCTCCCGCCATGGAGCTGGACTGGACGCCGTGCTTAGACTGGGCATCGGCGCAGTGGAAGGCTCCCGCCATGGAGCTGGACTGGACGCCGTGCTTAGACTGGGCATCGGCGCAGTGGAAGGCTCCCGCCATGGAGCTGGACTGGACGCCGTGCTTAGACTGGGCATCGGCGCAGTGGAAGGCTCCCGCCATGGAGCTGGACTGGACGCCTTGCTTAGACTGGGCATCGGCGCAGTGGAAGGCTCCCGCCATGGAGCTGGACTGGACGCCGTGCTTAGACTGGGCATCGGCGCAGTGGAAGGCTCCCGCCATGGAGCTGGACTGGACGCCGTGCTTAGACTGGGCATCGGCGCAGTGGAAGGCTCCCGCCATGGAGCTGGACTGGACGCCGTGCTTAGACTGGGCATCGGCGCAGTGGAAGGCTCCCGCCATGGAGCTGGACTGGACGCCGTGCTTAGACTGGGCATCGGCGCAGTGGAAGGCTCCCGCCATGGAGCTGGACTGGACGCCGTGCTTAGACTGGGCATCGGCGCAGTGGAAGGCTCCCGCCATGGAGCTGGACTGGACGCCGTGCTTAGACTGGGCATCGGCGCAGTGGAAAGCTCCCGCCATGGAGCTGGACTGGACGCCGTGCTTAGACTGGGCATCGGCGCAGTGGAAGGCTCCGGCCATGGAGCTGGACTGGACGCCGTGCTAAGACTGGGCATCGGCGCAATGGAAGGCTCCGGCCATGGAGCTGGACTGGACGCCGTGCTTAGACTGGGCATCGGCGCAGTGGAAGGCTCCCGCCATGGAGCTGGACTGGACGCCGTGCTTAGACTGGGCATCGGCGCAGTGGAAGGCTCCCGCCATGGAGCTGGACTGGACGCCGTGCTTAGACTGGGCATCGGCGCAGTGGAAGGCTCCCGCCATGGAGCTGGACTGGACGCCGTGCTTAGACTGGGCATCGGCGCAGTGGAAGGCTCCCGCCATGGAGCTGGACTGGACGCCGTGCTTAGACTGGGCATCGGCGCAGTGGAAGGCTCCCGCCATGGAGCTGGAATGGACGCCGTGCTTAGACTGGGCATCGGCGCAGTGGAAGGCTCCCGCCATGGAGCTGGACTGGACGCCGTGCTTAGACTGGGCATCGGCGCAGTGGAAGGCTCCCGCCATGGAGCTGGACTGGACGCCGTGCTTAGACTGGGCATCGGCGCAGTGGAAGGCTCCGGCCATGGAGCTGGACTGGACGCCGTGCTTAGACTGGGCATCGGCGCAGTGGAAGGCTCCCGCCATGGAGCTGGACTGGACGCCGTGCTTAGACTGGGCATCGGCGCAGTGGAAGGCTCCCGCCATGGAGCTGGACTGGACGCCGTGCTTAGACTGGGCATCGGCGCAGTGGAAGGCTCCCGCCATGGAGCTGGACTGGACGCCGTGCTTAGACTGGGCATCGGCGCAGTGGAAGGCTCCCGCCATGGAGCTGGACTGGACGCCGTGCTTAGACTGGGCATCGGCGCAGTGGAAGGCTCCCGCCATGGAGCTGGACTGGACGCCGTGCTTAGACTGGGAATCGGCGCAGTGGAAGGCTCCCGCCATGGAGCTGGACTGGACGGCGTGCTTAGACTGGGCATCGGCGCAGTGGAAGGCTCCCGCCATGGAGCTGGACTGGACGCCGTGCTTAGACTGGGCATCGGCGCAGTGGAAGGCTCCCGCCATGGAGCTGGACTGGACGCCGTGCTTAGACTGGGCATCGGCGCAGTGGAAGGCTCCCGCCATGGAGCTGGACTGGACGCCGTGCTTAGACTGGGCATCGGCGCAGTGGAAGGCTCCCGCCATGGAGCTGGACTGGACGCCGTGCTTAGACTGGGCATCGGCGCAGTGGAAGGCTCGCGCCATGGAGCTGGACTGGACGCCGTGCTTAGACTGGGCATCGGCGCAGTGGAAGGCTCCGGCCATGGAGCTGGACTGGACGCCGTGCTTAGACTGGGCATCGGCGCAGTGGAAGGCTCCCGCCATGGAGCTGGACTGGACGCCGTGCTTAGACTGGGCATCGGCGCAGTGGAAGGCTCCCGCCATGGAGCTGGACTGGACGCCGTGCTTAGACTGGGCATCGGCGCAGTGGAAGGCTCCCGCCATGGAGCTGGACTGGACGCCGTGCTTAGACTGGGCATCGGCGCAGTGGAAGGCTCCCGCCATGGAGCTGGACTGGACGCCGTGCTTAGACTGGGCATCGGCGCAGTGGAAGGCTCCCGCCATGGAGCTGGACTGGACGCCGTGCTTAGACTGGGAATCGGCGCAGTGGAAGGCTCCCGCCATGGAGCTGGACTGGACGCCGTGCTTAGACTGGGCATCGGCGCAGTGGAAGGCTCCCGCCATGGAGCTGGACTGGACGCCGTGCTTAGACTGGGCATCGGCGCAGTGGAAGGCTCCCGCCATGGAGCTGGACTGGACGCCGTGCTTAGACTGGGCATCGGCGCAGTGGAAGGCTCCCGCCATGGAGCTGGACTGGACGCCGTGCTTAGACTGGGCATCGGCGCAGTGGAAGGCTCCCGCCATGGAGCTGGACTGGACGCCGTGCTTAGACTGGGCATCGGCGCAGTGGAAGGCTCGCGCCATGGAGCTGGACTGGACGCCGTGCTTAGACTGGGCATCGGCGCAGTGGAAGGCTCCCGCCATGGAGCTGGACTGGACGCCGTGCTTAGACTGGGCATCGGCGCAGTGGAAGGCTCCCGCCATGGAGCTGGACTGGACGCCGTGCTTAGACTGGGCATCGGCGCAGTGGAAGGAGCTGGAGGTTCCGGACCGTGGACCATCTCAGGAGGTTATGGACCGTGGACCATCTCAGGAGGTTCCGGACTGTGAAACGTCTCCGGAAGCTCTGGACTGTAAACCGCCGCCGGAAACTCTGGACTGGGGACCGTCGCCTAAAGCTCTGGACAGGGGATGCTTACTGGAGGCCTAGTGCGTGGAGCCGGCACAGGTGGCGCCAGACTGGTAACACGCACTTCAAGGCGAGTGCAGGGAGAAGGCACAGGACGTACCTGACTGGGAAGGCGCACTTCAGGGAGAGTGAGAGGAGCAGGCACAGGAGGTACCTGACTGGGAAGGCGCACTTGACGGAGAGTGAGAGGAGCAGGCACAGGAGGTACCTGACTGGGAAGGCGCACTTGAGGGAGAGTGAGAGGAGCAGGCACAGGATGTACCAGACTGGGGACACACACTTCAGGGAGAGTGCGAAGGAGGAGACACATGACGTACCGGACTGGAGAGGCGTACTTGAGGCCAGAAGCATGGAACTGGCACAGGTTGCACCAGACTGCTAACTGGATCCTCTGGTCAGATGTTGAGCAGAACACACTTGCACAACATCTCTCTCATCTCTCTCTCTCCCAACTTCGCCATTGCCTCCCTGACAGTCTCTGGCTCTTCCCTTTGCTCAGCAGCCAGCTCCATGTGCCTCCCCCCAAAAAAATTGTGGTTGTCCATGGGCTTTCTGTAGCCGCAAACCCTGTCGTCGTCACTGTCCTCCATAATCTCCTTCCGTCTGTCGCCAAGGAAGGGTTTCGCATCTCCTCATCACTTCCTCCCATGTCCAAAAATCTTCCTCCCATGTCCCTCTTTGGGCACGCTGCTTGGTCCTGGCTCAATGGGATATTCTGTCACGCCTAGTACGTCCTGTGCCTGCTCCTCTCACTCTCCCTCAAGTGCACCTTCCCAGTCAGGTATGTCCTGTGCCTGCTCCTCTCACTCTCCCTCAAGTGCGCCTTCCCTCTTTGGGCACGCTGCTTGGTCCTGGTTCGATGGGATATTCTGTCACGCTCCTTCCCTCTTTGGGCACACTGCTTGGTCCTGGTTCGATGGGATATTCTGTCACGCTCCTTCCCTCTTTGGGCACGCTGCTTGGTCCTGGTTCGATGGGATATTCTGTCACGTTCCTTCCCTCTTTGGGCACGCTGCTTGGTCCTGGTTCGATGGGATATTCTGTCACGTTCCTTCCCTCGTTGGGCATGCTGCTTGGTCCTGGTTCGATGGGATATTCTGTCACGTTTGTTTGTAGAGACGGACCAAGGCACAGCGGATGTTGAGTTCCACATAATTTATTAAAAGTGAAATCTCGTCAAGTCGTCCCAGCGTGTTTTCCGTGAGTTACCGTCTCTCTTTGTTTTCTACTTCCTTTTTGCCTACCCTGATCCTGCCTGCCGTTCTGTACCTTGTTGACTCTGCCTTGGATTACGAACCTCTGCCTGCCCTTGATCTGCCCTTGTGCCTGACCCTTTGTGATAATAAATATTGTGAGAACCAAGCCTCCTGTGTCTGGGTCATATCCTGAGTCGTGATAATACATGTTTCTAATACAAAACGCAACAAAAAAAGTTGTTGTTTTTTGAACAATTCGCGTTGAAGTAAAGGCGTTCTCTAGTGATTTAACTTTGTTGTTTATATCGCTTATGAAAGTACACGTGGAATGGAAAGGACGCTCAACTTTAGCTCAAAATAAGATTGCTTCCTGTAGCCGTTTTCCATTTTCTGCCCGAATCTTCAACAGTGAAGTATAGAAGGATTGGAATTGCTAGTTGAGTCTCTTGGTGGACTAGCATCTCTGATTCAAGTTTCTCCAGTGATAAAGTTCTAAATTTTCCTCGACCTAAATAAATGACATATTCTACATGTTTCTCTCTCCCAGCTGATTCCTCTGATCGGCTTCACGTTTGCTTGTACTGTATATTCCTGTGCTTTCTTATGTCTCCTGTTTGTTTTGCCATTTCTGGATGTTATTCAATGTGTTTCTACAAAAAGTAAAGGTCAAATTCTATATGTTATCAAATCATTTAAGTATATATATGTTTTAAGGGGTCCTAAAATTCTAAATCTAATAGCTGAATGATCCATGGTATGACTATCTTCGATGTTTAGAGGTTAAAGAAAGATTACCAGGAATCCGAGCATGCGCCGGTAAGTGTACGACCTATAAACAGGTCAATGTTCACAAGGCAACAGGGCCAGCCGGATTACCAGGACAGTGTACTCCGAGCATGCGCTGACCAACTGGCAATATTGTGTCCTCCAAGCACATCACTAAGCTAAAGAATCTGGGACTGAACACCTCCCTCTGCAACTGGATCCTGGACATCCTGACAGGCCGCCCCCAGGTGGTAAGGGTAGGCAACCTCAACTTTCTAGTACCCCTGGACATTGACTTGGTACTGGTACTCCCTGTATATAGCCATGTTATTACCTGGTACATCCTGTATATAGTCATGTTATTACCTGGTACTCCCTGTATATAGTCATGCTATTACCTGGTACCCCCTGTATATAGCCATGTTATTACCTGGTACTTCCTGTATATAGCCATGGTATTACCTGGTACTCCCTGTATATAACCATGTTATTACCTGGTACTCCCTGTATATAACCATGTTATTACCTGGTACTCCCTGTATATAGCCATGTTATTACCTGGTACTCCCTGTATATAGCCATGTTATTATCTGGTACTCCCTGTATATAACCATGTTATTACCTGGTACTCCCTGTATATAACCATGTTATTACCCTGTACTCCCTGTATATAACCATGTTATTACCTGGTACTCCCTGTATATGGCCATGTTATTACCTGGTACTCCCTGTATATAACCATGTTATTACCTGGTACTCCCTGTATATAACCCTGTTATTACCTGGTACTCCCTGTATATAACCATGTTATTACCTGGTACTCCCTGTATATAGCCATGTTATTATCTGGTACTTCCTGTATATAACCATGTTATTACCTGGTACTTCCTGTATATAACCATGTTATTACCTGGCACTTCCTGTATATAGCCATGTAATGTCATGTGATAGAGCATTTCACTGTAAAGTCTACATTTGTTGTTTTCGGCACATGTGACAATTTGATTTATATATTTTACCAGGTAAACTGACTGAGAACACATTCTCATTTACTGCAACGACCTGGGGAATAGTCACGGGGGATGAATGAGACAATTTGAAGCTTGGCATGATTCACCTGCCATGATGGTATGAGGGCCAGACTGGGATTTTAGCCAGGACACCGGGGTAAACACCCCTACTCTTACGATAAGTGTCATGGGGTCTTTAGTGGCCACAGATAATCAGGACACCTGTTTAACGTCCCATCCTACACATAGAAATGTCCACTGCCTTTGGGTATTGGTGATTCTTTTTTGACTGTAGGAAAGAGTTCTTCCTACTGACCCTCCAACACCACTTCCAGCAGTGTCTGGTCTTCCACCTAAGGACCGACCCTGCTTAGCTTCAGAAGCAAGCCAGCAGTGGGATGAAGGGTGGATGCTGGCTAAACATCCCTTGACTTTTTCAACATTTTGTTGTTACAGCCTGAATTCAAAAAATTGATTAAATTAAGCTTTCGTTTCACTGGCCTATACACAATGGAATTATGTTTTTAGACATTTTTACTAATTCATTAAAACAAACAGTGATGGAGCAGAGAGATGGAGAGACATGAAGAGATGGAGAGAAGGATAGAGACTGAGAAAAGGAGAGAGATGGAGAGAAGGAGTGAGGTGGAGAAAAGGAGAGAGAAGGAGAGAGATTGAAAGAAGGAGAGAGGTGGAGAGAGCAGAGGTAGAGAAAGGTGGAGAGGGAGATGGAGAAGGAGAGAGATGGAGAGAGAAGGAGAGCGAGATAAAGAAGGAGAGCGAGGGAGAAGGAGAGAGAAGGGGAGACAGAAAGAGAGGGAGAAAGAGATTTGAGAGGCATGGAGGGGAGAAGTGGAGAAAGGTACCCTACATGACCAAAAGTATGTGGACAACTGCTCTTCGAACATCTCATTACAAAATCATGGGCATTAATATGGAGTTGGTCCCTCCTTTGCTGCCATAACAGCCTCCACTCTTCTGGGAAGGCTTTCCACCAGATGTTGGAACATTGCTGCTATAACAACCTCCACTCTTCTGGGAAGGCTTTCCACTAGATGTTGGAACATTGCTGCTATAACAGCCTCCACTCTTCTGGGAAGGCTTTCCACTAGATGTTGGAACATTGCTGCTATAACAGCCTCCATTCTTCTGGGAAGGCTTTCCACTAGATGTTGGAACATTGCTGCTATAACAGCCTCCACTATTCTGGGAAGGCTTTCCACTAGATGTTGGAACATTGCTGCTATAACAACCTCCACTCTTCTGGGAAGGCTTTCCACTAGATGTTGGAACATTGCTGCTATAACAGCCTCCACTCTTCTGGGAAGGCTTTCCACTAGATGTTGGAACATTGCTGCTATAACAGCCTCCACTCTTCTGGGAAGGCTTTCCACTAGATGTTGGAACATTGCTGCTATAACAGCCTCCATTCTTCTGGGAAGGCTTTCCACTAGATGTTGGAACATTGCTGCTATAACAGCCTCCACTATTCTGGGAAGGCTTTCCACTAGATGTTGGAACATTGCTGCTATAACAGCCTCCACTCTTCTGGGAAGGCTTTCCACTAGATGTTGGAACATTTCTGCGTGGACTTACTTCAATTCAAACATAAGAGCATTAGTGAGGTCGGTCGATTAGGCCTGACCTCACTAAGTACCAGTCAAAGTTTGGACACACCTACTCATTCAAGGGTTTTTCTTTATTTTGACTATTTTCTATGTATGACTTCCCACATATGCTGAGCACTTGTTAGCTACTTTTCCTTCACTCTGTGGTCCAACTCATCCCAAACCATCTCAATTGGGTTGAGGTCGGGTGATTGTGGAGACCAGGTCATCTGATGTAGCACTGAATGCATTCAAATGAAATTTAACCCAACCCCTCTGAATCAGAGAGGTGTGGGGGGCTGCCTTAATCGACATCAACGTCATCGGCACCAGGGGAACAGTGGGTTTCTCAGGGACAGAATGACAGATTTTTACCTTGTCAACTCAAATCAAATCAAATCAAATCAAATCAAATTGTATTTGTCACATACACATGGTTAGCAGATGTTAATGCGAGTGTAGCGAAATGCTTGTGCTTCTAGTTCCGACAATGCAGTAATAACAAGTAATCTAACTAACAATTCCAAAACTACTGTCTTGTACACAGTGTAAGGGGATAAAGAATATGTACATAAGGATATATGAATGAGTGATGGTACAGAGCAGCATAGGCAAGATACAGTAGATGGTATCGAGTGCAGTATATACATATGAGATGAGTATGTAAACAAAGTGGCATAGTTTAAAGTGGCTAGTGATACATGTATTACATAAGGATACAGTCGATGATATAGAGTACAGTATATACGTATGCATATGAGATGAATAATGTAGGGTAAGTAACATTATATAAGGTAGCATTGTTTAAAGTGGCTAGTGATATATTTACATCATTTCCCATCAATTCCCATTATTAAAGTGGCTGGAGTTGAGTCATTGTCAGTGTGTTGGCAGCAGCCACTCAGTGTTAGTGGTGGCTGTTTAACAGTCTGATGGCCTTGAGATAGAAGCTGTTTTTCAGTCTCTCGGTCCCAGCTTTGATGCACCTGTACTGACCTCGCCTTCTGGATGATAGCGGGGTGAACAGGCAGTGGCTCGGGTGGTTGATGTCCTTGATGATCTTTATGGCCTTCCTGTGACATCGGGTGGTGTAGGTGTCCTGGAGGGCAGGTAGTTTGCCCCCGGTGATGCGTTGTGCAGACCTCACTACCCTCTGGAGAGCCTTACGGTTGAGGGCGGTGCAGTTGCCATACCAGGCGGTGATACAGCCCGCCAGGATGCTCTCGATTGTGCATCTGTAGAAGTTTGTGAGTGCTTTTGGTGACAAGCCGAATTTCTTCAGCCTCCTGAGGTTGAAGAGGCGCTGCTGCGCCTTCTTCACGATGCTGTCTGTGTGAGTGGACCAATTCAGTTTGTCTGTGATGTGTATGCCGAGGAACTTAAAACTTGCTACCCTCTCCACTACTGTTCCATCGATGTGGATAGGGGGGTGTTCCCTCTGCTGTTTCCTGAAGTCCACAATCATCTCCTTAGTTTTGTTGACGTTGAGTGTGAGGTTATTTTCCTGACACCACACTCCGAGGGCCCTCACCTCCTCCCTGTAGGCCGTCTCGTCGTTGTTGGTAATCAAGCCTACCACTGTTGTGTCGTCCGCAAACTTGATGATTGAGTTGGAGGCGTGCGTGGCCACGCAGTCGTGGGTGAGCAGGGAGTACAGGAGAGGGCTCAGAACGCACCCTTGTGGGGCCCCAGTGTTGAGGATCAGCGGGGAGGAGATGTTGTTGCCTACCCTCACCACCTGGGGGCGGCCCGTCAGGAAGTCCAGTACCCAGTTGCACAGGGCGGGGTCGAGACCCAGGGTCTCAAGCTTGATGACGAGCTTGGAGGGTACTATGGTGTTGAATGCCGAGCTGTAGTCGATGAACAGCATTCTCACATAGGTATTCCTCTTGTCCAGATGGGTTAGGGCAGTGTGCAGTGTGGTTGAGATTGCATCGTCTGTGGACCTATTTGGGCGGTAAGCAAATTGGAGTGGGTCTAGGGTGTCAGGTAGGGTGGAGGTGATATGGTCCTTGACTAGTCTCTCAAAGCACTTCATGATGACGGATGTGAGTGCTACGGGGCGGTAGTCGTTTAGCTCAGTTACCTTAGCTTTCTTGGGAACAGGAACAATGGTGGCCCTCTTGAAGCATGTGGGAACAGCAGACTGGTATAGGGATTGATTGAATATGTCCGTAAACACACCGGCCAGCTGGTCTGCGCATGCTCTGAGGGCGCGGCTGGGGATGCCGTCTGGGCCTGCAGCCTTGCGAGGGTTAACACGTTTAAATGTCTTACTCACCTCGGCTGCAGTGAAGGAGAGACCGCATGTTTTCGTTGCAGGCCGTGTCAGTGGCACTGTATTGTCCTCAAAGCGGGCAAAAAAGTTATTTAGTCTGCCTGGGAGCAAGACATCCTGGTCCGTGACTGGGCTGGATTTCTTCCTGTAGTCCGTGATTGACTGTAGACCCTGCCACATGCCTCTTGTGTCTGAGTCGTTGAATTGAGATTCTACTTTGTCTCTGTACTGGCGCTTAGCTTGTTTGATAGCCTTGCGGAGGGAATAGCTGCACTGTTTGTATTCGGTCATGTTACCAGACACCTTGCACTGATTAAAAGCAGTGGTTCGCGCTTTCAGTTTCACACAAATGCTGCCATCAATCCACGGTTTCTGGTTAGGGAATGTTTTAATCGTTGCTATGGGAACGACATCTTCAACGCACGTTCTAATGAACTCACACACCGAATCAGCGTATTCGTCAATGTTGTTATCTGACGCAATACGAAACATCTCCCAGTCCACGTGATGGAAGCAGTCTTGGAGTGTGGAGTCAGCTTGGTCGGACCAGCGTTGGACAGACCTCAGCGTGGGAGCCTCTTGTTTTAGTTTCTGTCTGTAGGCAGGGATCAACAAAATGGAGTCGTGGTCAGCTTTTCCGAAAGGGGGGCGGGGCAGGGCCTTATATGCGTCGCGGAAGTTAGAGTAACAATGATCCAAGGTCTTTCCTCCCCTGGTTGCGCAATCGATATGCTGATAAAATTTGGGGAGTCTTGTTTTCAGATTAGCCTTGTTAAAATCCCCAGCTACAATGAATGCAGCCTCCGGATAAATCGTTTCCAGTTTGCAGAGAGTTAAATAAAGTTCGTTCAGAGCCATCGATGTGTCTGCTTGGGGGGGGATATATACGGCTGTGATTATAATCGAAGAGAATTCTCTTGGTAGATAATGCGGTCTACATTTGATTGTGAGGAATTCTAAATCAGGTGAACAGAAGGATTTGAGTTCCTGTATGTTTCTTTCATCACACCATGTCACGTTGGCCATGAGGCATACGCCCCCGCCCCTCTTCTTACCAGAAAGATGTTTGTTTCTGTCAGCGCGATGCGTGGAGAAACCCGTTGGCTGCACCGCTTCGGATAGCGTCTCTCCAGTGAGCCATGTTTCAGTGAAGCAAAGGACAGCAAAGGACGTTACAGTCTCTGATGTCCCTCTGGAATGCTACCCTTGCTCGGATTTCATCAACCTTGTTGTCAAGAGACTGGACATTGGCAAGAAGAATGCTAGGGAGTGGTGTGCGCTGTGCCCGTCTCCGGAGTCTGACCAGAAGACCGCCTCGTTTCCCTCTCTTTCGGAGTCGTTTTTTTGGGTCGCTGCATAGGATCCACTCCGTTGTCCTGTTTGTAAGGCAGAACACAGGGTCCGCGTCGCGAAAAACATATTCTTGGTCGTACTGATGGTGAGTTGACGCTGATCTTATATTCAGTAGTTCTTCTCGACTGTATGTAATGAAACCTAAGATGACCTGGGGTACTAATGTAAGAAATAACACGTAAAAAAACTAAAAACTGCATAGTTTCCTAGGAACGCGAAGCGAGGCGGCCATCTCTGTAGGCGCCGGAACTCTGGGATTCAATCCAGCAACCTTTCAGTTACTGGCCCAACGCTCCTACCAGGCTATGGACTTGGTCTTTTACCATATAGCCCTATCTTCTGTATACCAACCGTACCTTGTTACAACACAACTGATTGGCTCAATTGCACTAAGAAGGAAATAAATTCCAGAAATTATATTTTAACAAGGCACACCTGTTAATTGAAATGCATTCCAGGTGACTACCTCATGAAGCTGGTTGAGAGAATGCCAAGAGTGTGCAAAGCTGGTTACTTTGAAGAATCTCAAATCTAAAATATATTTTGATTTGTTTAACACTTTTTTTTAGTTACTACTAGTTATTCCATATGTGTTACTTCATAGTTTTGATGTCTTTGCTATTATTCTACAATGTAGAATTATTTTTATTTTTTTACTTTGTAGGTGTTAGATTCAGTAGGTCCAAACTTTTGACCAATACTGTATGTCATGTATCTGCCCATGCTATTCATTCTACAACTGTTTGCACGTTGCTAAAACTCTGTGCATGGTTGATAACATAACACTGGAAATGTCTTTATCTTTTTGAAACCTTTGTGAGGTTTGTTTACTGTTCACTTGTAATAGTTTAATGTTGAGGTTGTTCTTGTTACTTCTCACTTCTGTTTATTGTTGATTTCATTTGGCAAAAATAACATGTTACCCATTCAATTAAAGGCCCAATGAATTGAATTGAGAGTGCGAGAGAGAGAGAGAGAGAGAGAGCGAGAGTGAGAGTGAGAGAGAGAAAGAGAGAGTGAGTGTGTGAGAGAGAGAGAGTGCGAGAGAGAGAGAGAGAGTCTCTCTCTTCCTTCCTCTCATCCTTCCTCTCGCTCTCTTTCTCTAACCCCGGTGTCAAGAGACCAGACAGACATGGCTGCCACTCTGAAGGGAACTGTCGTCTCTCTTCTTCTTCTCTCCTCCATTTCTCAAGGTAAAGGCTGGATTCACAACTCTTCATCTGATTGTGAGTAGACAGAGTAAAGGAGGCTGTTCTCAGGTTTTCAACTGTTGTGTGATTTGATTGACAGGTGTCCATGGTGTTGACGTGTTCCACCGGGAGTCAGTGAGAGCTGTAGAGGGTCAGAACATCACTCTACCCTGTTTACTAGAAGTGAAGGAGGGACGTAAACCCGTCATCTCTCAGGTAGCTGTGTTTTTCTCTCTTTTTTTCTCAACTGTTTTAATTGCACTATGATTCCATGAGTGTCCTGAAAGACGTCTATCTAATAAAATGTTATTTAAAAACATTTTTTATTATAGCTAACTACCTTAAGATGAACGAACTAACTGTAAGTTGCTCTAGATAAGAGTCTCTGCTATTTGACTAAAATGTGCATATCAATGTTCTAGGTAGAATGGAGGAAGAAAGGAGAGCTGGAGGACCACAGGCTGGTAGTGTTTAACCCTAGTTTTGGTGAAACCCTCGTCTGGCCAAACGTCGCCCTGGACGTGGCGTGGGACAAGGACAAGGAGAAGCTAATGGGCACGTCTCTGGTTCTGAAGGATGTAGAGGCTAAGGACAGCGGGCGTTATATCTGTGACGTCACTACCTACCCCAACGGGTCCATCAGGAAAGTCACTCGGCTGAAGGTTGAAGGTATGGGCTGAATGTTGAAGGTATGGGCTGAGAGTTGAAGTTGTGGGCTGAATGTTGAAGGTATGGGCTGAGAGTTGAAGTTGTGGGCTGAATGTTGAAGGTATGGGCTGAGGGTTGATGGTATGGGCTGAAGGTTGACGTATGGGCTGAGGGTTGAAGCTATGGGCTGAGGGTTGAAGGTATGGGCTGAGGGTTGAAGGAATGGGCTGAGGGTTGAAGGTATGGATTGAGGTTGATGATATGGGCTGAGGGTTGACGTATGGGCTGAGGGTTGAAAATATGGGCTGAGGGTTGACGTATGGGCTGAGGGTTGACATATGGGGTGAAGGTTGATGGCATGGGCTGAGGGTTGAAGGTATGGGCTGAGGGTTGACGTATGGGCTCAGGGGTGACGTATGGGCCGAGGGTTGACGTATGGGCTGAGGGTTGAAGGCATGGGTTGAGGGTTGATGGTATGGGCTGAGGGTTGAAGGTATGGGCTGAGGGTTGAAGATATGGGCTGAGGGTTGAAGATATGGGCTTAGCGGTTGAAGTTATGGGCTGAGGGTTGAAGGCTGAGGGTTGACGTATGGGCTGAGGGTTGAAGGTATGGGCCGCGGATTGACGGTATGGGCAGAGGGTTGCCGGTATGGGCCGAGGGTTGACGGTATGGGCCGAGGGTTGACAGTATGGGCCGAGGGTTGACAGTATGGGCTGAGGGTTGACAGTATGGGCTGAGGGTTGACAGTATGGGCTGAGGGTTGACAGTATGGGCCGAGGGTTGACAGTATGGGCTGAGGGTTGACAGTATGGGCCGAGGGTTTACAGTATGGGCCGAGGGTTGACAGTATGGGCCGAGGGTTGACAGTATGGGCTGAGGGTTGACAGTATGGGCCGAGGGTTGCAGGTATGAGCCGAGGGAGAACCTTCCAGAAAGACAACCATCTCTGCAGCACTCCACCAATCAAGCCTTTATGGTAGAGTGGGCATACGGAATTCACTCCTCAGTAGTGGCAGCATCATGCTGTGGGGATGTTTTTCAGCAGCAGAGACTGGGAGACTAGTCAGGATTGAGGGAAAGATGAACAGAGCAAAGTACAGAGAGATCCTTAATGAAACCTGCTCCAGAGCACTCAGGACCTCAGACTGGGTGAAAGTCACCTTCCAAAAGGACATTGAACCTAAGCACACAGCCAAGACAATGCAGGAGTGGTTTCGGGACAAGTCTCTGAATGTCCTTGAGTGGCCCAGCCAGAGCCCAGACTTGATCCTGATTGAACATTTCTAGTGAGATCTGAAAATAGCTGTGCAGCGACGCTCCCCATCCAACCTGAGAGAGCTTGTCCAACCTGAGAGAGCTTGAGAGGATCTGCAGAGAAGAATGAGAGAAATTAATTTATGAACATATCTCCCTCTCTCTCTCTCTCTCTCTCTCTCTCTCTCTCTCTCTCTCTCTCTCTCTCTCTCTCTCTCTCTCTCTCTCTGTCTCATATTAACATAATACAAATTATCATAATCCATATTGTCAACGGGACAACAGTAACAACAATAACCAAGGGTCAAAATAACCATACATTGAACAATAACAAAAGCAGTAGAGGACATGTGGTTTTAAGGGTTTCAAAATTGGTGAAATTACACTCTTTACTTGTTTTATATTTTTGACATTTTGTCAGGAAATGCAGCTCTGTCTCAGGTTCTGCTGTTGTGCAGTGGTTGCACAGCCTTTCCTCTACAGGGAACCAGGTTTTCCTGTCTACCCTTCTCAATGCAAGGCTGTGATCACTGAGCCTGTACTTTGTCAAGGTTTTTCTAAGGTTTTGATCAGTAACCATGGTTAAATAGTTTGCCAAGGTGTACTGTCGATTTAGGGATTTAGTTAGCACTGCATTTTGCTTTGTGCTTGTGTTTCCCAAAAGGTAATGTAGTGTTGCTCTGTGCTTGTGTTTCCCAATAGGTAATATAGTGTTGCTTTGTGCTTGTGTTTCCCAATAGGTAATGTAGTGTTGCTTTGTGCTTGTGTTTCCCCATAGGTAATGTAGTGTTGCTCTGTGCTTGTGTTTCCCAATAGGTAATATAGTGTTGCTTTGTGCTTGTGTTTCCCAATAGGTAATGTAGTGTTGCTTTGTGCTTGTGTTTCCCCATAGGTAATGTAGTGTTGCTCTGTGCTTGTGTTTCCCAATAGGTAATGTAGTGTTGCTCTGTGCTTGTGTTTCCCAATAGGTAATATAGTGTTGCTTTGTGCTTGTGTTTCCCAATAGGTAATGTAGTGTTGCTTTGTGCTTGTGTTTCCCAAAAGGTAATGTAGTGCTGCTTTGTGCTTGTGTTTCCTAATAGGTAATGTAGTGTTGCTTTGTGCTTGTGTTTCCTAATAGGTAATGTAGTGTTGCTTTGTGCTTGTGTTTCCCAATAGGTAATGTAGTGTTGCTCTGTGCTTGTGTTTCCCAATAGGTAATGTAGTGTTTCTCTGTGCTTGTGTTTCCCAAAAGGTAATGTAGTGTTGCTTTGTGCTTGTGTTTCCCCATAGGTAATATAGTGTTGCTTTGTGCTTGTGTTTCCCAATAGGTAATGTAGTGTTGCTTTGTGCTTGTGTTTCCCCATAGGTAATGTAGTGTTGCTCTGTGCTTGTGTTTCCCAATAGGTAATGTAGTGTTGATCTGTGCTTGTGTTTCCCAAAAGGTAATGTAGTGTTGCTCTGTGCTTGTGTTTCCCAATAAGTAATGTAGAGTTGCTCTGTGCTTGTGTTTCCCCATAGGTAATGTAGTGTTGCTTTGTGCTTGTGTTTCCCCATAGGTAATGTAGTGTTGCTTTGTGCTTGTGTTTTCCAATAGGTAATGTAGTGTTGCTTTGTGCTTGTGTTTCCCCATAGGTAATGTAGTGTTGCTTTGTGCCTGTGTTTCCCCATAGGTAATGTAGTGTTGCTTTGTGCTTGTGTTTTCCAATAGGTAATGTAGTGTTGCTTTGTGCTTGTGTTTCCCCATAGGTAATGTAGTGTTGCTTTGTGCCTGTGTTTCCCAATAGGTAATGTAGTGTTGCTTTGTGCTTGTGTTTCCTAATAGGTAATGTAGTGTTGCTCTGTGCTTGTGTTTCCCAATAGGTAATGTAGTGTTGCTTTGTGCTTGTGTTTCCCAATAGGTAATGTAGTGTTGCTTTGTGCTTGTATTTCCCAATAGGTAATGTAGTGTTGCTTTGTGCTTGTGTTTCCCAATAGGTAATGTAGTGTTGCTTTGTGCTTGTGTTTCCCAAAAGGTAATGTAGTGTTGCTTTGTGCTTGTGTTTCCCAATAGGTAATGTAGTGTTGCTTTGTGCTTGTGTTTCCCAATAGGTAATGTAGTGTTGCTTTGTGCTTGTGTTTCCCAATAGGTAATGTAGTGTTGCTTTGTGCTTGTGTTTCCCAATAGGTAATGTAGTGTTGCTTTGTGCTTGTGTTTCCCCATAGGTAATGTAGTGTTGCTTTGTGCTTGTGTTTCCCAATAGGTAATGTAGTGTTGCTCTGTGCTTGTGTTTCCCCATAGGTAATGTAGTTTTGTTTAGACTGTTGTAATTTGGTTTATTCTGATTGATTGGATGTTCTGGTCCTGAGGCTTCAGTGTGTTAGTAGAACAGGTTAGTGAACTCAGCCCCAGGACCAGCTGGATGAGGGGACTGAGGCTTCAGTGTGTTAGTAGAACAGGTTAGTGAACTCAGCCCCAGGACCAGCTGGATGAGGAGACTGAGGCTTCAGTGTGTTAGTAGAACAGGTTAGTGAACTCAGCCCCAGGACCAGCTGGATGAGGGGACTGAGGCTTCAGTGTGTTAGTAGAACAGGTTAGTGAACTCAGCCCCAGGCCCAGCTGGATGAGGGGTCTGAGGCTTCAGTGTGTTAGTAGAACAGGTTAGTGAACTCAGTCCCAGGACCAGCTGGATGAGGGGAATGAGGCTTCAGTGTGTTAGTAGAACAGGTTTGTGAACTCGGGATCAGCTGGATGATGGGACTGAGGCTTCAGTGTGTTAGTAGAACAGGTTAGTGAACTCAGCCCCAGGACCAGCTGGATGAGGGGACTGAGGCTTCAGTGTGTTAGTAGAACACGTTAGTGAACTCAGCCCCAGGACCAGTTGGATGAGGGGACTGAGGCTTCAGTGTGTTAGTAGAACAGGTTTGTGAACTCAGTCCCAGGACCAGCTGGATGAGGGGAATGAGGCTTCAGTGTGTTAGTAGAACAGGTTTGTGAACTCGGGACCAGCTGGATGAGGGGACAGGGGCTTCAGTGTGTTAGTAGAACAGGTTAGTGAACTCAGCCCCAGGACCAGCTGGATGAGGGGACTGGGGCTTCAGTGTGTTAGTAGAACAGGTTAGTGAACTCAGCCCCAGGACCAGCTGGATGAGGGGACTGAGGCTTCAGTGTGTTAGTTGAACAGGTTAGTGAACTCAGCCCCAGGACCAGCTGGAAGAGGGGACTGAGGCTTCAGTGTGTTAGTAGAACAGGTTAGTGAACTCAGGACCAGCTGGATGAGGGGACTGAGGCTTCAGTGTGTTAGTAGAACAGGTTTGTGAACTCAGCCCCAAGACCACCTCGATGAGGGGACTGAGGCTTCAGTGTGTTAGTAGAACAGGTTTGTGAACTCAGCCCCAGGACCAGCTGGATGAGGGGACTGAGGCTTCAGTGTGTTAGTAGAACAGGTTTGTGAACTCAGCCCCAGGACCAGCTGGATGAGGGGACTGAGGCTTCAGTGTGTTAGTAGAACAGGTCAGTGAACTCAGCCCCAGGACCAGCTGGATGAGGGGACTGAGGCTTCAGTGTGTTAGTAGAACAGGTCAGTGAACTCAGCACCAGGACCAGCTGGATGAGGGGACTGAGGCTTCAGTGTGTTAGTAGAACAGGTTTGTGAACTCAGCCCCAGGACCAGCTGGATGAGGGGACTGAGGCTTCAGTGTGTTAGTAGAACAGGTTTGTGAACTCAGCCCCAGGACCAGCTGGATGAGGGGACTGAGGCTTCAGTGTGTTAGTAGAACAGGTTAGTGAACTCAGCCCCAGGACCAGCTGGATGAGGGGACTGAAGCTTCAGTGTGTTAGTAGAACAGGTTGGTGAACTCAGCCCCAGGAACAGCTGGATGAGGGGACTGAGTCTTCAGTGTGTTAGTAGAACAGGTTAGTGAACTCAGGACCAGCTGGATGAGGAGACGGAGGCTTCAGTGTGTTAGTAGAACAGGTTAGTGAACTCAGCCCCAGGACAAGCTGGATGAGGGGACTGAGGCTTCAGTGTGTTAGAAGAACAGGTTTGTGAACTCAGCCCCAGGACCAGCTGGATGAGGGGACTGGGGCTTCAGTGTGTTAGTAGAACAGGTTAGTGAACTCAGCCCCAGGACCAGCTGAATGTGGGGACTGAGGCTTCAGTGTGTTAGTTGAACAGGTTAGTGAACTCAGCCCCAGGACCAGCTGGATGAGGGGACTGAGGCTTCAGTGTGTTAGTAGAACAGGTTAGTGAACTCAGGACCAGCTGGATGAGGGGAGTGAGGCTTCAGTGTGTTAGTAGAACAGGTTTGTGAACTCAGCCCCAGGACCACCTCGATGAGGGGACTGAGGTTTCAGTGTGTTAGTAGAACAGGTTTGTGAACTCAGCCCCAGGACCAGCTGGATGAGGGGACTGAGGCTTCAGTGTGTTAGTAGAACAGGTTTGTGAACTCAGCCCCAGGACCAGCTGGATGAGGGGACTGAGGCTTCAGTGTGTTAGTAGAACAGGTTTGTGAACTCAGCCCCAGGACCAGCTGGATGAGGGGACTGAGGCTTCAGTGTGTTAGCAGAACAGGTTTGTAAACTCAGCCCCAGGACCAGCTGGATGAGGGGACTGAGGCTTCAGTGTGTTAGTAGAACAGGTTTGTGAACTCAGCCACAGGACCAGCTGGATGAGGGGACTGAGGCTTCAGTGTGTTAGTAGAACAGGTTAGTGAACTCAGCCCCAGGACCAGCTGGATGAGGGGACTGAGGCTTCAGTGTGTTAGTTGAACAGGTTAGTGAACTCAGCCCCAGGACCAGCTGGAAGAGGGGACTGAGGCTTCAGTGTGTTAGTAGAACAGGTTAGTGAACTCAGGACCAGCTGGATGAGGGGACTGAGGCTTCAGTGTGTTAGTAGAACAGGTTTGTGAACTCAGCCCCAAGACCACCTCGATGAGGGGACTGAGGCTTCAGTGTGTTAGTAGAACAGGTTTGTGAACTCAGCCCCAGGACCAGCTGGATGAGGGGACTGAGGCTTCAGTGTGTTAGTAGAACAGGTTTGTGAACTCAGCCCCAGGACCAGCTGGATGAGGGGACTGAGGCTTCAGTGTGTTAGTAGAACAGGTCAGTGAACTCAGCACCAGGACCAGCTGGATGAGGGGACTGAGGCTTCAGTGTGTTAGTAGAACAGGTTTGTGAACTCAGCCCCAGGACCAGCTGGATGAGGGGACTGAGGCTTCAGTGTGTTAGTAGAACAGGTTTGTGAACTCAGCCCCAGGACCAGCTGGATGAGGGGACTGAGGCTTCAGTGTGTTAGTAGAACAGGTTAGTGAACTCAGCCCCAGGACCAGCTGGATGAGGGGACTGAAGCTTCAGTGTGTTAGTAGAACAGGTTGGTGAACTCAGCCCCAGGACCAGCTGGATGAGGGGACTGAGTCTTCAGTGTGTTAGTAGAACAGGTTAGTGAACTCAGGACCAGCTGGATGAGGAGACGGAGGCTTCAGTGTGTTAGTAGAACAGGTTAGTGAACTCAGCCCCAGGACCAGCTGGATGAGGGGACTGAGGCTTCAGTGTGTTATTAGAACAGGTTTGTGAACTCAGCCCCAGGACAAGCTGGATGAGGGGACTGAGGCTTCAGTGTGTTAGAAGAACAGGTTTGTGAACTCAGCCCCAGGACCAGCTGGATGAGGGGACTGGGGCTTCAGTGTGTTAGTAGAACAGGTTAGTGAACTCAGCCCCAGGACCAGCTGAATGAGGGGACTGAGGCTTCAGTGTGTTAGTTGAACAGGTTAGTGAACTCAGCCCCAGGACCAGCTGGATGAGGGGACTGAGGCTTCAGTGTGTTAGTAGAACAGGTTAGTGAACTCAGGACCAGCTGGATGAGGGGAGTGAGGCTTCAGTGTGTTAGTAGAACAGGTTTGTGAACTCAGCCCCAGGACCACCTCGATGAGGGGACTGAGGTTTCAGTGTGTTAGTAGAACAGGTTTGTGAACTCAGCCCCAGGACCAGCTGGATGAGGGGACTGAGGCTTCAGTGTGTTAGTAGAACAGGTTTGTGAACTCAGCCCCAGGACCAGCTGGATGAGGGGACTGAGGCTTCAGTGTGTTAGTAGAACAGGTTTGTGAACTCAGCCCCAGGACCAGCTGGATGAGGGGACTGAGGCTTCAGTGTGTTAGCAGAACAGGTTTGTAAACTCAGCCCCAGGACCAGCTGGATGAGGGGACTGAGGCTTCAGTGTGTTAGTAGAACAGGTTTGTGAACTCAGCCACAGGACCAGCTGGATGAGGGGACTGAGGCTTCAGTGTGTTAGTAGAACAGGTTTGTGAACTCAGCCCCAGGACCAGCTGGATGAGGGGACTGAGGCTTCAGTGTGTTAGTAGAACAGGTTAGTGAACTCAGCCCCAGGACCAGCTGGATGAGGGGACTGAGGCTTCAGTGTGTTAGTAGAACAGGTTTGTGAACTCAGCCCCAGGACCAGCTGGATGAGGGGACTGAGGCTTCAGTGTGTTAGTAGAACAGGTTTGTGAACTCAGCCCCAGGACCAGCTGGATGAGGGGACTGAGGCTTCAGTGTGTTAGTAGAACAGGTTTGTGAACTCAGCCCCAGGACCAGCTGGATGAGGGGACTGAGGCTTCAGTGTGTTAGTAGAACAGGTTAGTGAACTCAGCCCCAGGACCAGCTGGATGAGTGGACTGAGGCTTCAGTGTGTTAGTAGAACAGGTTTGTGAACTCAGCCCCAGGACCAGCTGGATGAGGGGACTGAGGCTTCAGTGTGTTAGTAGAACAGGTTAGTGAACTCAGCCCCAGGACCAGCTGGATGAGGGGAATGAGGCTTCAGTGTGTTAGTAGAACAGGTTTGTGAACTCGGGACCAGCTGGATGAGGGGACTGGGGCTTCAGTGTGTTAGTAGAACAGGTTAGTGAACTCAGCCCCAGGACCAGCTGGATGAGGGGACTGAGGCTTCAGTGTGTTAGTAAAACAGGTTTGTGAACTCAGCCCCAGGACCAGCTGGATGAGGGGACTGGGGCTTCAGTGTGTTAGTAGAACAGGTTTGTGAACTCAGCCCCAGGACCACCTCGATGAGGGGACTGAGGCTTCAGTGTGTTAGTAGAACAGGTTAGTGAACTCAGCCCCAGGACCAGCTGGATGAGGGGACTGAGGCTTCAGTGTGTTAGTAGAACAGGTTTGTGAACTCAGCCCCAGGACCAGCTGGATGAGGGGACTCTTTTCTTTGCTCAGCTCTTGGCATTGCAGGGCTTGGTAATGATATGAGAGGGGGTCACTGTATTTTAGATGTTTCCAAAATTGAATTGCTCTTTTTTTAGTTTTTATTATTAGTGGATTTTGGCCTAATTCTGCCCTGCATGCATTGTTTGTAGTTTTCCTCTGGACATGTAGGGGAATCTTACAGAACTCTGCATGCAGGGTTTCAATGGGATGTTTGTCCCATTTGGTGACATCTTGTTTTGCAAGTGGACCCCACACCTCGCTGCCATAAAGTGCAATTGGTACTTCAGTACTCTATATATTTAAACCTCAGTAATTGTAGTGTGTACAGGACTCTATATATTTAAACCTCAGTAATTGTAGTGTGTTCAGTACTCTATATATTTAAACCTCAGTAATTGTAGTGTGTACAGGACTCTATATATTTAAACCTCAGTAATTGTAGTGTGTACAGTACTCTATATATTTTGTACCAATTGAGAACTTTGGTCTAATTCCCTGAGATCTGGATCTTCTCTGGAAAATCGTTATTTTAGTATTTTTGGGATTTACTGCCAGGGCCCAGGTCTGGCATTACTGCTCTAGCAGGTCCAGGCTCTGCTGTAGTTCGTGTGCTGTGGGTGACAGCAGGCACAGGTCATCTGCGAAAA
>NC_092175.1:45778616-45788616 GCF_045791955.1 Oncorhynchus clarkii lewisi | reverse complement strand
ATGGTTGGTTTGTATTGGCTTCTTGTCGTTGTATTTGGTATGTACCGTAGACCACTTTTAAACAGAAAACCTTACAATATTATGATTTATAGAGGATACCGATATCATGATTATTCCTGTCAGGTCCCAGTAGTGGTCAGAGGTACGTGGTGGTGTGGGTGCTGCTTCCTGTCCTGGCTCTGCTGCTCGTGGTAGGGTTCCTCTACAGACGGTACATCATCCAGAAGAGGTGAGCGTGTTTCCTGTCCTGACTCTGCTGCTCCATTTACTTACTGTTTTACATCAATTAACCTCTCTTTTCTACCTGCCTTTCAATCTGCCTCTTTCTCTCTCCTCCTCCCTCCCCTCTCTCCCTCTCGCTCCCTCTCTCCCCTCTCTCCCTCTCTCCCCTCCCTCCCTCTCTCCTCCCTCCCCTCTCTCCCTCTCTCCCTCTCTCCCTCTATCCTCATCCCTCTCCTCCCTCTCTCCTCCTCCCTCCCCTCTCTCCCCTCCCTCCCTCTCTCCTCCTCCCTCCCCTCTCCCTCCCTCCCACTCTCCTCCTCCCTCCCGCTCTCTCCTTCTCTGCTCTCTCCCCCCCTCTTCCCCCTCTCCCTCCCTCTCTCCCCTCCCTCCCCTCTCCCCCTCTCACTCCCTCCCCACTCTCTCCCTCTTTATCCTTCTCTGCTCTCTCTCCCTCCCTCTCTCCCCTCCCTCCATCTCTCCCCTCCCTCCCTCTCTCCTCCTCCCTCCCCTCTCCCCCTCTCGCTCCCTCCCCACTCTCCTCCTCCCTCCCTCTCTCCCCTCCCTACCCTCTCCCCCTCTCACTCCCTCCCCACTCTCTCCCTCTTTATCCTTCTCTGCTCTCTCTCCCACCCTCTCCCCCCTCCCTCCCTCTCTCCCCTCCCTCCCTGTCTCCCCTCCCTCCCTCTCCTCCTCCTCCCCTCCGCTCCCCTCTCTCCCCCTCCCCCTTCCCCTCCCCTCTCTCCCCCCTCACCCTTCCCCTTCTTCCCCCTCCACTCCCTCCCTCCCCTCTCCCCCTCTCTCTCTCTCCAGGATGGACCTCCCTCCCCCCTTCAAGCCTCCTCCCCCTCCAGTGAAGTATTCCTCTTTGAGAGCTCATGACGTCCCCATGACCGACATCCTCACCTGAAGGGGGAGCTGTTGTATTTGTTTTATGATTAAATGAAACCCTCCATTGGTCCTCCTTCATTTTATAGTGATCCTTAATGCGCGTCCTCTGCTGTCAGAAATATAAATGAGCCTTTTACTGTAATACATGTTCTGTGCCAATGCTGTGTGATTTAATGGTGTCCCTTTACAAAGCTGGACTTTGAAGTCTTTTCTTCTGTTATGTTGCGTTTTTACCAAAGATGATATTTATTGTTACAGAAATGTCTTGATGGTTAAACTTTGGTGTGAATTAAGGAAACCAAAATATTCTTTATTACATTTGTAAATATTATATTTTCTTTTACCAGATATATTTGATGAAATAATTAAGATTGCAATTGAATGTCTCCAATCTGTTTAAATAAAGATCTTACACATACTCGTGAAGTTTTGAATCAATGTTACGCACACCATGACTGTTAATAGGTCATGTACTATACCAGCACGCAAACATTCTGGAAAACAGAGAGAGAGAGTTCCCACTCCGGGACAGAACCGTGACATTCTCTCTTCTGAACTACAGAGAGTTCCCATCCCACTCCAGAACAGAACCGTGACATTCTCTCCTCTGAACTAGAGAGAGTTCCCATCCCACTCCAGAACAGAACCGTGACATTCTCTCCTCTGAACTAGAGAGAGTTCCCATCCCACTCCAGAACAGAACCGTGACATTCTCTCCTCTGAACTAGAGAGAGTTCCCATCCCACTCCAGAACAGAACCGTGACATTCTCTCCTCTGAACTAGATACTAAGGTCAATGAGAGGCTGTCTGGCTAGGTTATTGGTTAGATTTCAGGCTAGGTTACTCATCACATGAGCGTGCTTTACCGAACAATATGTCTGTCTGTCTGTCTGCCTGTCTGCTTGTCTGTCTGTCTGCCTGCCTGCCTGTCTGCTTGTCTGCCTGCCTGCCTGTCTGCTTGTCTGTCTGTCTGCCTGCCTGCCTGTCTGCTTGTCTGTCTGTCTGGCTTGCACTTCAACAACAAAGGTCTCTGATGTTCACATTCACCACAGTGTTACTAAAGGCTCTAATGTCCACAGTAACCACAGTGTTGCAAATATTCATCAAACCCATTGATGAAACAGGAAACAAAACCACAAACCACAGCTGTCCATCCGGCCATCTGGTGTGAGTCTGAGACCACCTACACATCTCTACATTCCCCTCTGTAGACACCATCGTAGACACTGCTATGTTGACTGGTGTAGAGCCACCTAAATGCCTCTACGCTAAGTTGAACCATACAGGGTTCAAAGAGCTCATCTCAGACAGAGTTAGAGCTCATCTCAGTTAGAGCTCATCTCAGACAGAGTTAGAGCTCATCTCAGACAGAGTTAGAGCTCATCTCAGACAGAGTTAGAGCTCATCTCAGACAGAGTTAGAGCTCATCTCAGACAGAGTTAGAGCTCATCTCAGAGTTAGAGCTCATCTCAGAGTTAGAGCTCATCTCAGACAGAGTTAGAGCTCATCTCAGAGTTAGAGCTCATCTCAGACAGAGTTAGAGCTCACCTCAGACAGAGTTAGAGCTCATCTCAGACAGAGTTAGAGCTCATCTCAGAGTTAGAGCTCATCTCAGACAGAGTTAGAGCTCATCTCAGACAGAGTTAGAGCTCATCTCAGAGTTAGAGCTCATCTCAGACAGAGTTAGAGCTCATCTCAGACAGAGTTAGAGTTCATCTCAGAGTTAGAGCTCATCTCAGACAGAGTTAGAGCTCATCTCAGACAGAGTTAGAGCTCATCTCAGAGTTAGAGCTAATCTCAGACAGAGTTAGAGCTCATCTCAGACAGAGTTAGAGCTCATCTCAGACAGAGTTAGAGCTCATCTCAGACAGAGTTAGAGCTCATCTCAGACAGAGTTAGAGCTCATCTCAGACAAAGTTTGAGCTCATCTCAGACAGTTAGAGCTCATCTCAGAGTTAGAGCTCATCTCAGACAGAGTTAGAGCTCATCTCAGAATTAGAGCTCATCTCAGAGTTAGAGCTCAACTCAGACAGAGTTAGAGCTCATCTCAGACAGAGTTAGAGCTCATCTCAGACAAAGTTTCAGCTCATCTCAGACAGTTAGAGCTCATCTCAGAGTTAGAGCTCATCTCAGACAGAGTTAGAGCTAATCTCAGACAGAGTTAGAGCTCATCTCAGACAGAGTTAGAGCTCACCTCAAACAGCTCTCTAGAACTACTAAAGGAAAGTCCTTATTTCCTGCGTGTGAGTGTGACTCTAATTGCTGGCCATGTTGTAACTGTGTGTTTAGTATCCCCCACGACTACAGGCGCTGGGGACCCGCCCCACACAGCTCTGAGAGGCTACACTGAACACCAACCCACGACTACAGACACTAGGGACCCGCCCCACACAGCTCTGAGAGGCTACACCAAACAGTAACCCACGACTACAGACGCCGGGGACCCGCCCCACACAGCTCTGAGAGGCTACACCAAACACTAACCCACGACTACAGACACTGGGGACCCGCCCCACACAGCTCTGAGAGGCTACACTGAACACCAAACAGTAACCCACGACTACAGGCGCTGGGGACCCGCCCCACACAGCTCTGAGAGGCTACACCAAACACCAAACACTAACCCATGACTACAGGCGCTGGGGACCCGCCCCACACAGCTCTGAGAGGCTACACCAAACACTAACCCACGACTACAGGCGCTGGGGACCCGCCCCACACAGTTCTGAGAGGCTACACTGAACACCAAACAGTAACCCACGACTACAGACGCCGGGGACCCGCCCCACACAGCTCTGAGAGGCTACACCAAACACTAACCCACGACTACAGACACTGGGTACCCGCCCCACACAGCTCTGAGAGGCTACACCAAACACTAACCCACAACTACAGACACTGGGGACCCGCCCCACACAGCTCTGAGAGGCTACACTGTACACCAAACAGTAACCCACGACTACAGACGCCGGGGACCCGCCCCACACAGCTCTGAGAGGCTACACCAAACAGTAACCCACGACTAAAGGCGCTGGGGACCCGCCCCACACAGCTCTGAGAGGCTACACCAAACACCTAAGCCTTGGGTGTCCCTCAAGCTACTTCTCCTTGTCAATGAACTGCCTGGGCACAGCCTGGACCAGCATCTTACGCACACTGGACTGATACTGTCTTGGTTCATCAGGTCAAATGGCATTATGAAGAGCAGCTCAGAACAGCTGAAGATGGATTTTAAAGAACTGATTGAGTCTCTACTTGACACTAACAAACACCCCATAATATCTGTCCCTCTGCCCTCCCTAAATCATGGTATTGAACGGTTCAGCAGGCTTTTATCCCTCCATAACTGGCTACGAGACTATTGCAGCTCTGTGGGTGTAACATGTATTGACAATACCTTCTGGAAACAAAGATCGTTTTATAAGGAGGATGGGATCCACCTAAATCATTTGGGTTCATGGATCCTTTCACAGCATTACGAGTCTGCGTTGAGACAATGACTTATCAATGATCCAAGCCCAGCTCAGTTAATCGCTTCCATTGTGTCGTGGAGTCATCATAATGCTTCATTATACCAGGGGCGTTGGAAGACACAATGTAAGTAACCTAATTTATGTCCTGTTTACTACCCAGAATGCCTCTGCTGTTCCTACAACTATTGTCTGCAGTAATCATGTGCCTATGCACCAGAGTTATACTGTTAGCACTGAGGCGGTGTGCCCTTGATGGAAGTCCACTGTGTGCAGCTCACCCTGCACTAAGATAAAAAAAACCTGAGTATGTCTACCTCTTCTAAGCTTCCCAGTGAAGCAATGAAAACAAGCAAGCATCCCTGAAAAGTGTTAACAATAAGCATTAATCTTAGGGATAGACGTCACGTCAACAGGACCGTTGTAAATAATGCAGTGCCTTCTGTCACGATCACAGATTTTAGAGAAACAACAAATGTTGGTACATGTAAGTGTGTTATATCGGCTGAAAGCTTAAATTCTTGTTAACATAACTGCACTGTCCAATTTACAGTAGCTACTACTGCGAAAAAAATGCCATGCTATTGTTTGAGGAGAGCTCCTAACAACAAAACAGTTTTTTTCATCACGACAGGTTTGATAAATTCACATCTGAAGGTGAAATGTGTACTTACATTCTGAAATCTTGCTCTGATTTATCATCCAAAGGGTCCCAGCGATAACAACGTGTCGTTTTGTTAGATAAAATCATTTTTAATATATTTAAAAGGTCCATATAGGATGCACAATCGATTTGTTTTCTACTTGTTGAATTTGCAAAGAAAGGAATCTGTGAAAATCTAACGCTAAACGTTGTTTCAACCAGTCAAATCACGTTCGTATTTATTCCTCAGAGATCCTAGAACATAACCAGACTTCACTAGGGGTGTAGTATATCCTATAGGACACCAAGTTTGGTCAGAGAGAAACGCCTTCATGGCACGGTGATGACGCAGGCGGTCGTCACTTGATCGACTGCACTGTATCTTTGTCAAATAAGCACCAATTGGGGTCAAACAAAGCTAGCTAGATAGCCAATTAGCTGAGCCTTATCTGTCACAAAATGTAGCTGCTAACCTTGTGCGACAACAAGCCTTTTCCTTTTGAACAAAAATTATATTATAAAAAGCTACATCAAAGTCCAAGAATTGACGATATTCTTGCAGAATTAACAACACTATCAACAAGGCAGGTCCTACAGGCACTAGTTTCTACCTTCTTAACAACATTATCAACAAGGCAGGTCCTACAGGCCCTAGTTTCTACCTTCTTAACAGCACTATCAACAAGGCAGGTCCTACAGGCCCTAGTTTCTACCTTCTTAACCTTCTTAACAACACTATCAACAAGGCAGGTCCTACAGGCCCTAGTTTCTACCTTCTTAACAACACTATCAACAAGGCAGGTCCTACAGGCACTAGTTTCTACCTTCTTAACAACATTATCAACAAGGCAGGTCCTACAGGCCCTAGTTTCTACCTTCTTAACAGCACTATCAACAAGGCAGGTCCTACAGGCCCTAGTTTCTACCTTCTTAACAGCACTATCAACAAGGCAGGTCCTACAGGCCCTAGTTTCTACCTTCTTAACAACACTATCAACAAGGCAGGTCCTACAGGCACTAGTTTCTACCTTCTTAACAACACTATCAACAAGGTAGGTCCTACAGGCCCTAGTTTCTACCTTCTTAACAACACTATCAACAAGGCAGGTCCTACAGGCCCTAGTTTCTACCTTCTTAACCTTCTTAACAACACTATCAACAAGGCAGGTCCTACAGGCCCTAGTTTCTACCTTCTTAACAACACTATCAACAAGGCAGGTCCTACAGGCCCTAGTTTCTACCTTCTTAACAACACTATCAACAAGGCAGGTCCTACAGGCCCTAGTTTCTACCTTCTTAACCTTCTTAACAACACTATCAACAAGGCAGGTCCTACAGGCCCTAGTTTCTACCTTCTTAACAACACTATCAACAAGGCAGGTCCTACAGGCCCTAGTTTCTACCTTCTTAACAACATTATCAACAAGGCAGGTCCTACAGGCCCTAGTTTCTACCTTCTTAACAGCACTATCAACAAGGCAGGTCCTACAGGCCCTAGTTTCTACCTTCTTAACCTTCTTAACAACACTATCAACAAGGCAGGTCCTACAGGCCCTAGTTTCTACCTTCTTAACAACACTATCAACAAGGCAGGTCCTACAGGCACTAGTTTCTACCTTCTTAACAACATTATCAACAAGGCAGGTCCTACAGGCCCTAGTTTCTACCTTCTTAACAGCACTATCAACAAGGCAGGTCCTACAGGCCCTAGTTTCTACCTTCTTAACAGCACTATCAACAAGGCAGGTCCTACAGGCCCTAGTTTCTACCTTCTTAACAACACTATCAACAAGGCAGGTCCTACAGGCACTAGTTTCTACCTTCTTAACAACACTATCAACAAGGTAGGTCCTACAGGCCCTAGTTTCTACCTTCTTAACAACACTATCAACAAGGCAGGTCCTACAGGCCCTAGTTTCTACCTTCTTAACAGCACTATCAACAAGGCAGGTCCTACAGGCCCTAGTTTCTACCTTCCCAGGTTTGGGCCCTGTGGTCGGAAACAGGTCGAACTAGCATCCCAACAGTGGGATAGTGAGACGGCTGGTTACATACAGGGCCCAGGTTTCGGATGATGACTTAGTGTCTCTGGACGGCTCCAGGGGTTTCTGGTGACGGAAAGGACTTAGTTCCTCATGCTACGGGAGTAGCGGGGGAAAACCTAGTATCCAATTCATTGTTCATAGTCGCCATCTTTAAACCCCACGAACAGAAGTCATCAAGGTTCGATGGAAAGTACCTGTCTGTAGGGGCTTCCACAGTGCACCTACCTGTTTCCGGACATAGTCAAAGATTTGACAGCAAACTGGCCCCAACCGTTATTCAGCTAAGCTGATGCTGCATGAATGTGCCTCCCCCCCCCTTCATGGATCTGGAACTGATGAAGGAGGCAGGGTGGGAGCACACACCTCCGGTGGATAGCGTGTCAGCTGGCTACCTAGCCCGTTGGCTAACAAGGCCAATACGAATCCTCCACTCCATGACAAGAACAGGCGCTTTTATTTTGGCTGCTCAGCTGGAGAAGGTCTATCATGTAAACTGAGCCCTGTCTGTCACTCTGCTGCAGGTCTACCAGACAGAGGGAGGAGCTGGGCATGGCTTTAGCCGCAGGAGCGCCCCAAGCAGAGGTCCTGGCTGAGATCTGTGTTACGAACGATTTTCATTCTGCCCCATGTCCCAAGGCACTGTCCTGTCATTCTGGAAGAGCATGGGAGCTATGGTTTATGCTTTTGCAGATGCTAGAGAGGGACAGACAGATGCACCTTATATGAGCTGATTTTTTCCACAGGGTTGGGCCCTGGAGGCTATGCAGACCCAGTTCAAGGCCAAAAATAACCAGGAAGAGGTGTGCATGCTTTTCTCCCTCTGAGGTCAATTGGGGATGCCGGTGGGACACCATCCGGAAAGGCCTGCGGGCGGTAATTCGCCTGCTAAGCGGGCTGCCCTCGGGGCTGGGTCTATCACCAGGTTGGATCAGTCTGGTTCCCAGACACAATGCCAGACTGCCTGGTACAATTGTCGCCCTGCTTCCAGGGGCGAGGAAAGAGATGGTCGTGCCACAGTGCAAGAAAGGAGACATCCCGTGCACATCTAGCTCGGGTTCGGGGATCAGGTCCTCCCTTGCCAGCCACCCAAAACATGACCAATTGTCAAGGCTTTATGCAAGCGTTTGTTTCAACCCCAATGTTTTCAGGGTTTCAAGAGTGTTGAATATTCCACATGTGAATTCAATAAAACATGTCCCTCCTCCATATTTAGATACAAGGTTGGTAAGAATGGTAAAAATAAAAAAAATGTACAAAATTATTTATTTTGAGGGGGCTTCATTTCCAGGAGACTTGCTCCCTGCTCTAACCAACAGGTGACACATGTACAGTGTCACCCTGGGTTATGCGAACAGTGACACCATTGTACAGCCTACCATAAACATGAGTCTCCAGTAAAACTCCATCTGATGGGGCATGACCCATTGACCCCTAGCCTCATGACCCCTAGCCTCATGACCCCTGGACACATGACCCCTAGCCTCATGACCCCTAGCCTCATGACCCCTGGGCTCATGACCCCTAGCCTCATGACCCCTGGGCTCATGACCCCTAGCCTCATGACCCCTAGTCTCATGACCCCTGGCCTCATGACCCCCTAGTCTCATGACCCCTAGCCTCATGACCCCTGGGCTCATGACCCCTAGCCTCATGACCCCTAGCCTCATGACCCCTAGTCTCATGACCCCTGGCCTCATGACCCCCTAGTCTCATGACCCCTGGCCTCATGACCCCTAGCCTCATGACCCCTAGCCTCATGACCCCTGGCCTCATGACCCCTGGGCTCATGACCCCTAGCCTCATGACCCCTAGCCTCAGCACCAAGGAAGGAAAGTTATTAAAGGAGGAAATATCCACCCTGCTCCAGAAACAGGCAATAGGAGTAGTTCCTCTGTCCGAAGCCCAGGTAGGGGTGTAGCCGGTATTTCCTGATTTCGAAAAAGGACAGGGTGTTTCCGCCCCAATCTACACACGCGTGCCCTGAAAAAAACATCTCAGAGTTTGCAAATGTAAGATGCTCAAAGATCAGCAGCTGTTACGGTCCGTGCATCCTGGTTCACAACTATCGACCTAAAGGATGCACGCATACATGTGCTGATACACCCAGGTCAAAGCTCCATTGCGAGGTAATAGCCTACGATTTTTTGGGTAGTGCCGGTTGGCTTGTCCCTCTCGCCTCACATCTTTTCAAAGGTGGTGGAGGACCCATGAGGGGCCAGGGGCTGAGGATTGTTGGCCTTTCTGGACGATTGGCTGATAGCAGCAGAGTCATGGGAACAAGCAGTTACACACATCCAAGTTGGTGTCCCATGTTCAGTCTCTAGGTTTTATTGTAATTCCAGAAAAATATCTGTCTAATCCCATTGCAGTGAATTACATTCCTGGGTCTCAAGTTAGTCTCATGCTCTAATCATGTTTTCTATCCCCCGGAGAGGGTATCCGGCCTCCAGCTCTGCTTGGTCCAATTTTGGTTGAGGCACACAGTATGTTTTTGCCAGTTCCTGGGGATGATTGTGGTCATTCCCCTGGGACTAGCCATGATGTGGCTGTTCCAGCGCTGGGTGCTAGCCATGATGTGGCTGTTCCAGCGCTGGGTGCTAGCCATGATGTGGTTGTTCCAGCGCTGGGTGCTAGCCATGATGTGGCTGTTCCAGCGCTGGGTGCTAGCCATGATGTGGCTGTTCCAGCGCTGGGTGCTAGCCATGATGTGGCTGTTCCAGCGCTGGGTGCT